>NW_026889788.1:505000-520000 GCF_033153115.1 Saccostrea echinata
TTTTTCTTTTTTTCAATGGTATATTAATTGTGTCTCTGGCAGGGTTACCCGGCGCAGTCACGAAATCAGATATTGAAAACATGTAACACCAATGTTAAAACTCCCGATGGACCCATAGTAATCTTTAGCGAAAATAATTCAAATTATGTATAATTTTTCAATTTTATTTTGACTTCATTTTGTGCAAGTTTGTTAGAATTACCATCAGAAATACGGAGATCATTAACAATTAAAGTGCGAAAAAGCAAGATGGCGCTCGAGGTGTGCTGACACGGTAGTTCGGTGAGAGCAGATTTTTGGCAATTCAATGATTTATTAGTTGCATCTTCTTCTGAAATACTTATGAGGCAAGTCTGCAGGTGTTCTGAATATTATTAGTGCAAAATTAAATGTGAGACAGTCTTGGACAGGGAGTTTTTGTGGATTGAAACATTTACGGCTCAGACAATCGTGAGTATTCTTCATTGTTATTGTGAACCGGTTCTCGCTATATATTTCAAAAAATCTATAGTGTAATGCCACCCACAAGACAATCAGGAAAAAGCTAAGAGGATAAAACTGATAACATGGAAAAAGTGCAAGATAACGCAGGTCAACCCCAAGGAATTCAATCAGGTGATGAATGGGTTCTAATTAAAAAAGATCTACAAGAGATTAAAGATCAACTAAAAAGCACAATAAAAACAGACGACATTAAATCGTTAGTCACCAGTATTGTAAAAGAATTGCTCGAAGAGCACAAAAGAGAATCAGAAAAGAAAGAACTCTTTTATAAACAAAAAATAGAAAAACTGAGTGACAGCGTAGACAAACTGACACTTGATAATGAGACGCTCCGAGAAAAACTATGCGAAAACAACAAAAAAACTCGTGAGCTAGAAACCAAAGTCCAACAAGTAGAAGAACTGGCCTCTTTTGCAACAGTTAAGGCAAATTATAACGAACAATATAGCCGTAAAAACAATGTGAAAATATATGGAATCAAAGAAAATAAAAACGAAAATACTTTGCAGGTTGCAAAAGAAATATTGAAAGTAAAGGGAAATGTGGACATCGACGATAATGACATTATTGCTATTCATCGCATACCGGGTAAACAAAAGGCCCCAAGACCTATCCTAATAAAATTTAAAAATGCAGACACAAAAGCGAAAGTTATGCAACAAAGGTCAAAAGTCAAAGAGTCGGAGGGCAATGTGAGGTTAGGAGATGATGTGACAAGGGAAAACAGCGAACTCATCGCCAAACTTATTGAACACCCAGAGATTACATCAGCCTGGTACTTCAATGGTTCTGTGTATGCCAGTGTGGATGGAAAACGTATGAAGTTTGACATTTTAAACGACATTGATTATAAATTGGAAGAACCGGAATTCTCGTGACTAACTGCTATGAACTCCGCATTTATAACGCTCTTCACGATTCCGATTTTGACAGTGAAAGGAAAGAGACATGCCAAATGATGCTACTCAAGCCACTTGACTTTTGAAAGTAAAATTTTATCTGTACACAGTTATTCTATTTCATTTCTCATTCATGTTTGTGTTATTCTCTCCTTACTTTCCGTCTTCTGTCTCTCTTTTTCTCTATCTGATTTGCTGCCTGTTCCTAAAATCCCGTGGGGTCTGTTTATTTATGTCTGTTTTTATACAAATACCCGATGGTTAAAATAATATCAGTCAATTGTCAAGGTCTTGAGTTATTTTTACCAAACACAAAAATATATATCATATAAAAATGATGAAAAAGAGAAATTTGACAATCAGTGGAACAGGTGGAACCAATTATTTTTGTAACTCTCTCTCTCTCTTTCTCCCCCTCTCTCTCTTTTTTCTCTCTCTCTATATATACACACAATTCTGTTAAAGAAAAGATATTGGACACTTTGTATATAGTGAATTGTGTTGAAAAAATAAAATGATTTAAAAAAAAAAACAAATTAAAGTGCGATATAGAAATCTGATAACGACGACAAAATGGATTTTGACGTCAAGGTGGCGCAGCATACCTAAAATTTTGTGTAGCACTATGGAGAACTCTTGTCCAGAATAAATGACCTGCTAAAACAATAAGAATGCGATAATACATGTCCAAGGCTTTGTTTTTTCATTGGTATATATTTTTTCTTAGAAATAATTCAACCAGAGTAAAAAAAAAGCTCCGGATGACCACCAATTATTATGCACCAAATAACGTTGACCCGCGTTGCATAAATCGGTACTGCATGATGCTAAGTCAACTTGTATATGACACTTCATGTATATTTAACATTGGGGTAGCAACAGCACACGTTTCATTATATATATTTTTAAAGAATCGTTTAAGAAAAGAGACAGTTTGATTTTTGGAATGTTATGTGTAATATAAACGCTTTCCGATTGTTTCATATGAGAAAACATCTCCGGCTGTCATGATGTTAAATGCGTGTCTACGAGAAAACCATGCAGAATGCTATGAAAGCAAGTTTTTCAAAATTTCTTGAAACTTTGCATACAAAGTGAGATCAAGGTCACTTACTTACTGCGTAAGTTTGGTGACGTCATTTGATTTGTTACCATGGATACAGGGAGAATTAGTTTATCGTCAGCCTATTTCTATACCCAGTATGGAAAAATAACACCTTTTGTACATATTCTGTTTGTGTATAAAAAATTTCCATAATATCTTCAAAACTAATGGATTTAAGGAATTAAAACCTTTGAGAAAAATATTTACAGAATTTATTTCACATACCTTTTTGAATGTGAAGAGCTACGAGTGCAAAAAGGTCACGATAATTGTAAGGAATAAGGATATTTGAATAGTCTGCAGAAAAACAGCTATAAAATTCCAAGAAACGCTTCCATTGCTTTCATATTTTTAAAAAGTGATTGTTTTTAAATATTTTATTTAATATTAATGGGATTTTGGTTGCAAATTTAAATTGATGGAGTTTTCACTCTTGTAAGTGCAGAACTGCAAGTGCAAAAAGGTCACAATAATTCTAAGGGATATTCTGTAGAAAAAACAGGCATAAAATTTCAAGAGACACTTCAGTGATTATATTTTTTATCAAAAAGTATTTGTTTTAAGATATTTTAGTAAAAATAACAGGCAATGTGGTGGCACATTTGAATTAGTTTATTTTTTCATCCTAGCAAAATTACACTATATCTGGGTAGAAAGCATACTGGACTACTGGAGTGATTACATTTTGAACGTTAAATCATTTCAGGCACATGACCTTCAATCTTCATGACTGAAATTAGCTTATATTTATCCAGAATGTCACAAAGATGCATGATTTGAATATTTGTTTAACCAGAAGTCTTATTCGAGACTGTAGCTCTACTGGTTTGTACGTCTAACAAAGGAAGAGATAAGTAGCAGTTGGACTTGAAACTTTGCAACAGCAATAAATAGAATAATGATCCTTGATTTGGTCTCTTTTCATGGAAATCTGACTAAAACTAAAGGAGGAGTAGATTTTAAAAAAAAATTTACAGAAATTTCTATTTTAGTAAACATGGCAAAACCGCTCATCAAAATCAAAATCCGATAAAAAAAAAATATGTATCTCGGTATACTTTACTTGTGTGCCAAGTAATATTGAAATCAGACCAAAACTATAGGAGGAGTAGCTTTTGTTGACAGACAGACAGACGACCAACACCTTACTATCGCATAAGCTAGGGATGGGTATCGGCAAAAATTTCGTATCGTGAAATATCACGATTTTTTTCCCAAAAATATCACGATAAATCGTGATATTTTTACACGCATATTTTACTACAATTTCAAATGAATTTCCATAATATTTCTTAAAAATATGCTATAAAAACATAACTTTACTTTTTAAATTTTCATTTATTTAATATAAAGCATGTTTTGATGCCGTTGTTTAACTGTTTTCAACATTTTTTACACTTCCTGTTATTGTCATTCAATAGTTTGAACAAATAAATGAATAATTTCCGGAATTTATAGTTATGTACCAAATACAGGTATTTTAGTCTCCGCATCACGATACGTATCACGCATTAAAAAATCGCAATATACCGGTATACCAATAAAATCGCGCATCCCTAGCATAGGCTCTTCTGGTCTCTAGCCAGTAGAGCTAAAAATCATGAGTTTTTGACAAGGCTTAATGTATTATAGCAATGAACTGGCTATACATGTAGCTATGGGGCTCATTTTACAGGATCCCTTAGCATGAAAATGCACATTGCAAAAACTGCAAATACATAAAATTGCAAGTTTAACAGAGAGAGTGTTCAAAAGTATGAACACATCAGTAAATAAAATCCACTTTTTCACAGTGTTGCCCAAATTTCATACAGTTCTTCACTGCAAAAGTTGTTTTTAAACATGCAACACATTTTATACAAATGCTGATTTTGTTTGCCCTAAAATTATACAAATGAATGAACAGAACAAAGTTTATGTCTTTTTTAATACCATAAAGTCATAAAAACGCAACCAGTATTTGAATGAAGTATTTGACAATGCTCAATTAAATTCCTTCAACTGCATTTGAAAAATACCAAATGTATCATGTACATGTTACTTTTACATAGAAAATTTAAAGACAGCAACATTATAAAAAAAAAATTATTAATTAGATGATCTCTAATTTTAAATTGTCCACAAAAAAAAAAAAACAAAAAATAAAAACACATTTGAAGGTACTACACTGAAAGAAAGCAAAATATATGAAACATTAATTAGTGTCTAGGAAAATCAAGGAGTCCCAAAACTGTCATGAAAAAAAAACAAGAGGCCCAGGGGCCACATCGCTCACCTGAGCACTCTGGCTAGGAAAAAGCAGAAATCAGTTCAGTCTTGAAAAGTTTTGATATAAAAGTGGTTCGAGGGGGGGGGGGGGGTTGATTTGAACTTGAATCTATTCTTAAGAAGACAATTTTTATTGATATATCATTTGTATTCCTTTGTATAACTATGATCCCCTGTTATGGCCCCCCATTCTCCCGGGGGGGGGGGGGGGGGGGGGGGGGGGGGGGGGTCATGATTTGAACAAAATTTGAGTCTACATTACCTGAGGATGCTTCCATTTAAATATGACCAATTATGGCTTTGCTGTTCTTGAGAAGAAGGTTTTAAAAGGCTTTTTCCTATGTATTCCTATGTAAAACTTTGATCGCCCATTGTGGCCCCACACTACCTCTGGGGGGAAGGTCATGATTGGAACAAACTTGAATCTACACTACCTGAGGATGCTTCCATATAAGTTTCTTATTTTCAAGCACAGTGGTTCTTGAGAAGATTTTTAAATGATGCCATCAATTTTTCACAAATTCATGATTATCTCCCCTTGGAAGAAGGTGTGGCCCTTCATTTGAACAAACTTGAATTCCCTTTACCCAAGGATACTTTGTGGCAAGTTTGGTTGAAATTGGCCCAATGGTTCTTGAGAAGAAGATGAAAATGTGAAAAGTTTACACGACGACAACGATGACGACAGACAACGGGCAAATTTCGATCAGAAAAGCTCACTTGAGCCTTCAGCCAGGTGAGCTAAAAAAACGTTTCATCCTTTTCCTTTGGAATGCTGTGGACAGCTTGAAGCATCAACTTTGTACCTTGGCATGGTGCAACAGGCCCTATTGCTAAATGTGCTGACATATGTAAAATATTCCTGTACAGTATTGCATAGTCCAATTTCTGAGATACTTGACACTTTAAGAAAGGGTAATCTTCATTTGACAGGATATGCTTTGCATGATTGAACAATTTATGCTGAGATCTTTCATCTTTTGACCAATTTAGGTGCACTGATGATATGAATTCAAAATCTGTAAAAGCAATGACAAATTGATGTTTGAATTAAAGTTTATAATTGATATTGCAATAATCATGATAATCAAAGAAGACATTTTAGTACAATAAATTTTCATTTATACCCAAAAGCAAAAGAGCATGTATTTTGATGTTCTAAATGACATTGGGAATTAGGGAATAATTTCAATTTTACAACAAAGGGACCTTGGCAATGCTAGCCTGAATCACCTTTATTTCCTATTTTGTAAGAGATCCAAATGCCTTAAATGGCTACTTGAGTTTAATGCAAACCTGCAAATGATCCAAATATAAAACAAGCTAATTCAGAGAATTGTGGCCCCCACTTATGGGGAAAAATTGAGGATGGGAGAACTGGACAAAAAAACATGCAGATGGAAAAAGAAAAAGGTCAACCTTAACCTTTCAGCTTTTGGCCTTAAAGTCAATTGGTGTCTTTTTTTTATTAAAGAAATAAATTCAAGACCTCAAAGAGAACCAGAATTATCACCAGGACATAATTTATTGCAAGATATGAATTTTTCAACTTGACCTTTTAACTTAGAAATCAAAGGGGATTTCTTTAAGTCATTGGGAATTATGATATAAAATTTAACAGAAAAAGCTCAAGGGAAACTAAAGTTATTATTTGAATTTTTTTTTGTATTGTAGGAATTTCTAACCTTGACCTTTTGACCTCAAATCAATAGGGATCTTCTCTAGGCTGTAAGGAGTTGTGATATGAAATGATATTGCAAAAGCTCAAAGGCTTCAAGAGATATTGTTCCCAAATTAAAGTGTTATAGTACATACATGTACAGACAGAATGACACACGGACAGACTAAAATTAATATCCCCACTTACAGTACAACAAATAAGGGACAACAAAATAAACTGTTTACATAAAAACACACATACTTGCCTGTACAAGTTATTTATAAATAATTGATAAACATTTATTTGGGGGGGGGGGGGGGGGAGGCTGTTACCTACAGGTATTAGGTCATATGTTTTCTGTTATGTCCATGACTTCTTCCATTTTCCTCCACTCTTTGCTCTGTAAAATAATTGAAAAAGCCATGAAGTATATATACTCTTATACATAACAGTTAATGCTAAAACTGCTAATGGTGAAACATTTTGAATGAATCATAATTAAATAATTTGAAAGCTCAAAACTTGAACTATATGGACTGGACTTTTCAGTTTATCACTCACATATTCAGGCATCTTCACCATTTGGACCTAACTTCACATAAATTGTTCTTTGTTATTTTACTTATCAGTAATGTGAATGAGCAGTTACATGTATATTATCATGATTATAGTAACTTGTATGTATACATTATAAAATGTTAACCACATGTACAAACTCTGGTTCATGTCATTGAACTTCATGATAACAATGTCCACTTAGTTATATTTTTCAGTGTGGAAATGAAACATATTTGTTAATTTTATTTTTTGAGATATTAAACATTGACATTATCTATATTATTATGTAGTACCTTAAAAATATTATATTACAGTAAGTGATCACCTGTTTGGTTTGATTCAATTGTTGCCTTGTCAATAGGAACACATTTCTGCTAAAGAATAAACATTAATTTTAATATTAACTATACAATACTTAATAATCCTCATAGTTACATGAATACTTATAACCAGTTATGTACACATAAAATAAAACAGAAATCATACTTGAGATTTTATTTTTAGAACTAATTCAAAATAATATGCAATTGAAATTTTATTTCCAAACAGGATTGGATCATTTACATGTGAAATCTATCAATATTATGAAACTATTGAGTGTAAAAACCATTCATCAACATTTACTGTAGAATCCTTAATTTATGTGAGTACTAAATATACTCGAATGAGAACAAGAATTAACAAGTGGACTGCTGCTCAAGAGTTTTCACTTTTTACATGTATTTCAGCTATAAAATAATAAAAGCAGGTAATTTTGCTTCATAAGTGAAACTTGATGTATAAGCTACTGAGTGAATTTCAGAAATAATTTGATAAAACTTTTACATATACATGTAATTATAAACACATAGTATATGTATATGTACCTTTAAGCTCTTCCTTCAGCTTTACTTCCATACTGATTTTTTAGTGTGTGTTTCTATACATCTTTTGCATATACCTGTAACAATTTAAGAATCAAATTAGTTGATAAATATAAATCATTATTATAAATCATTATAATAGATTGGACATGTAAGTTGTATAAACTTGATATCAATAGGTTTTCACAAACTATAAAGACAAAGTCAGTAAATATTTCCAATTATGATATCACTTTGTGATATTATATTTACATGTATAGGGTTGTCCTTAAGACCTGTGGGACTGGGGAATTTCTTCACCTGTAATGACATAATTCCCCAAATACTCTGGTATTGCCCTCTCAACCCTCACTAAGGGGAGGAACCCCCAACATGCTTTAATTTTTTTTTTAAAAATCTGTTTCATTTCTTATGGACAACCCAAATACCATGTACAGTGTCTCTCTGAAAACTTTAAGGTCAGAAATTAAGTTAATTTCAATGGTTTAGCAAAATTCCTTAAGTTTTTAATTCCTTGAGGGACACACAAAAACTGCATAATGTTCTTACCAGTTCCAACAGGCAAAACCTCATTCAGCTTGACCCTCTCGGTTAACGGGTTTGCATAATAGCGTCTCCCCTATCAGGTATGGGTGACAACATGTTCTTTTTTTCCTTTTCCAGTGTAGACCAAGTATATTTCTGTGTTTGACACATACATGTACATGTAGGTATGTTTACAGAAAATAGACTGTCCAAGTCCCATAACAGCTGCATGGTTCAAGATGGTTAACGATAAGAAGCGTTTCAGGGACAGAAATGTCTTCTGTGCTGCATTTAAAATACCTTGTATTTTCAGCTGAATCTATTTTACAATCTTTCAACAAAGCTAGAGATCTTTTATCATAATATTGTCGTCAAATCAACACTTCATCTTTTCGTCTGCCATTAAGACACCATACTTTTAATTCCTTTAAATAAGGAGAGTTCCACTAAGGGAGATAATTTTTCTAATAGTTTCAGCCAACTTCAATCTATTTTTAAATTAGCATAATGCCATTTGCAACCAAATTCCTTTTAACTATATATTGATTTTGAAGGATTTTTGCAATTAAACTGATATGTATAATGTTTTAAGCGTTTCTTGGGTTTTTACAGCATTATAAAGATAGTGGTATTTTAAACACATTGATTTAATCTAATTTTAGACCCCACTTTTACAGAATCAGTGTTGATAATTGAAATTAAATAAAATATTTCTAGTTAGAGCACTTCCTTTAAATTTATTTAATATGTAACATTTGAATAAAAGTGCATTTTTTCCTGCAATTTTTTTCTCTTAATCTCTGGGTGTTTTTCAAAATATTTTCATAAAATGTGCTAAAAATAGAATATAGGGCTATAATAGGGATCCCCAAAGGTACCTGACAGTTTTGATACCGTGATTTATTAGAGGACACATGATGCTAATCAGAAACAATAAAATCAGTCAAAATGATCACAATGCCTTTCATAATAAAATTTGGATTTTGCATGGTTTTCTCGTAGACACGCATTTAAAATGATGTAGCGATGCTGCTCCAGGTAAATAGACATATGCATGTTTATAATTTCATCGAAACTTATTTAATTATCCTATCAAATAGAACTTTTGCACATTTGCTTTAGTTGTTCTTTATAAAATATTGACGAATTTTCACGAATTTATCTCTGTCCTTTGTGGAGTAAAAGGAAATGTCTCAATAATTTCCGAACAGCCCTCGTATATGTACTATTAGTAAGTACTTTGCAAATAATTTTAAGATTAGACTCAATAGATTGTGTGTTTTTTTTGACAGGGTTACTTGGTAAATTGGGACATAGAAAGACAAGTATGGGACTACCTCTTTGGCAAAGATGTGATGAAGGTAATTTGATATAAAACATGATAAATGTGCTAATTAATGGCATTTTAATTGGTACTTTTGTACACATCTTATGTTACAGTATACTTACAAAACAATTCAATTTTCAGGTGGATTTCAATGAAACAAACATCATTGTTACAGAACCTTATTTCAACTTCAATTCTGTACAAGAGGCCATGAATGAAATCTTTTTTGAAGAATATGCCTTTAAGTCTGTATTAAAAACTAACCGTAAGTTTTTTTTCCATAATAAAAAAAAAGCAAAACTTTCACAAAGCACAAATAGAAAGAAATAATGTGGGTTAGTTTTACAGATTAAGATTTGACTGAAACTGAACAATTTTTATTTTTACATTTTTTTTCTGGAAAATATAAATTTTGGCATCAAAACCTCAAAGCCTTTTTCTCATTCTCTAAATATATTCAGAGTTTTCTGTCATTTATTACATTAAAGCCTTTAGGCAGATATGAAATATTGAAAAAAAATGTATCAAAGTATAGCTTTGAATTCCTCCTAGCCGTACTTAACTATAAGTCCTGTTTTTCCAGCCTCCTTCCTGAGTCAGTATAAGTACTCTAAGGAGACTAATGCCCCGCCTCTATGTAATATAGTACTGGACACAGGCTATTCTTTCTCTCACATTGTCCCATACTTCAAGGGCAAGAAAATCACTGGAGCAGTCAAGAGGTATATCAGTACAATCTATAGTACATGTGTTTTTCCTTTGAAAAATAAATATGCAATATGAATTGAATTACTGAAATCACTTTTTATTCACGAAAAGTTTATTTTCACGTAATTACGTCAGACTAACTGCTCATGGAAATTTCATTCTTGCATATATTTTTTATTTTTAATCAATATATAAAACAATAACAAACATTCATGAAAAATTTGTCTTGCATATAAATCATAACTTTCTCATGAAAATAAGCCTTAAAGGTGTCACAAAAATTTGGTGATCTACAGTATAAAGATCAAAAAAAAATTATACTACATTTCACTTTTCAGAGTAAATGTTGGTGGAAAATTACTAACTAATCATCTGAAAGAAGTAATATCATACAGGTATGTATTTCAAAGAAAAGATCTACAAGATTACCCAATTACCAAAAGAATGGATGTAATTTTGATAAAAGACCACAATGCAGTTATTTCTGAAATGAAATGCAGTGATTGCCCTTTGCACTGCAACAGGTATTTGTAAATAGGTTTTTATCTTGTAAGAGCTCAGGCACTGTGGGTATAAGCAAAAATAGTTTTCATGACTGTAGCAAAACCTATTTTAGGTAAGATTTCAGTGAGACTTCCATGAAAATAGTTGAAAATTTAAAGACATAAAATGCATTTACCCCTTCAAAGCAGTGTGTGAAACTCATTATAAAACTAACTAGACATGCAGGGCTGACTGCTAGAAAAAGTTGTCAGCCCTGCCAAAGATCTATTAGCCTGAGAAAATAATAGTCTTATATAAATTTGTTTTTAGCGATAATATGATTTGGACCAGGTCACCATAACTTTGATCCTGAATCTATAGACCGACAAATTCTACCCTTTTGCTTGTTGCACTTTGCAACCAATACTGTTAGTTGATTTGATGGGCATTTATCAAATACAGTCAAACCTCGTCATCTTGAGCTCATTGGGACTGAGAAAAAAACTGAGAGACATTCGAGGATTCGCGATATCCAAGGTCAAGTACTTGAAGAGTAAGGGGTGGGACTTCCAAACCAAATCACTTTGACATATCCATGGTGTTCATGATATTGGTGCTTGAGATACCGAAGTTCAAGTGTTTATGAATTTTAATTATGGGAAGTTTTAACACGTCCAGCTGGGTGTCAATACATGTAAATTTGTTCGCCCGCTGCAAAATCTGTGCATCGTGTTTGGTCAGGTACATGGTTATTTCGAATAGTGCTTCAAAATGTATCTTTTCAAAACATCAGTGTCACTTTTTATATTGAAAATATCAGGCTCTACAAATGTAGGATACAGTATACAATATGAATATTTAAAAAGATTCTTTTCAAAGAAAGTCTGGTACCAACAACTTGAAAGGACTGTATGATGTGATGCAATATCCAGTGAACAAACTCTTAAGTTATCGAAGTGTTTTGTAATCATGTAAAATACTTTTGAAGAACTTTTCAGAATTTTTTTTTAAAATACTCTGTATCATTTGTAGACAGTTGATGGTAATGGATGAAACATATGTGATAAATCAAGTGAAAGAAGATGTTTGTTATGTTTCTACACAGTTCATGAAAGATATGGAAATTGCCAAGTAAGTCATATTGTAGGGGTGCATTGTCAAATTGATAATGTGGTCAGTGTAAAATTGAACTTTAAGTGCCTATCTTACTTGTAAGTGGTTAAAGAATTTACTTATTTTGAACATCAGAATCACCCTGCAGGTAGGAATAGCAAGCCTAATGCTCTCATACTGATCTACTATAGCTTTGGCAGTGTCAAGGGGAATGACTTTAGATTTTTGCAGATAAAATTAGTAACTCCAAAGGTATCTTGCTAAAGCTTAGATTATTATTTAAAATAAAAAATTATGTGATAGATTATAGGGTCTCCCATGGTTTATGGTTGAATATTATTTTTATCCAACAAGTGTGCTTTTTAGCTCACCTGAGCTGAAAGCTCAAGTGAGCTTTTCTGATCACATTTTGTCCGGCGTCCGTCTGTCTGTCCATCTGTCTGTAAACTTTTCACATTTTCGACTTCTTCTCAAGAACCACTGGGCCAATTTCAACCAAACTTGCCACAAAGTATCCTTGGGTAAAGGGGATTCAAGTTTGTTCAAATGAAGGGCCACGCCCTCTTTCAAGGGGAGATAATTAGGAATTACTGAAAAATTAATAGAATCATTTAAAAATCTTCTTCTCAAGAACCATAGGGCCAGGGAAGATGAAACTCACTTGGAAGCATCTTCAGGTAGTGTAGATTCAAGTTTGTTCAAATCATGACCCCCGGGGGTAGGGCGGGGCCACAATGGAGGATCAAAGTTTTACGTAGAAATATATAGGAAAAATCTTTAAAAATCTTCTTCTCAAGAACAGCAAAGCCATGATGAGTCAAATTCATGTGGAAGCATCCTCAGGTAGTGTAGATTCAAGTTTGTTCAAACCATGACCCCTGGGGGTAGGGCGGTGCCGCAATGGAGGATCAAAGTTTTACATAGAAATATATAGGAAAAATCTTTAAAAATCTTCTTCTCAAGAACAGCAAAGCCATGATCAGTCATATTTATAGGGAAGTATCCTCAGGTAGTGTAGATTCAAGTTTGTTAAAACCATGACCCCCGGGGGTAGGGCGGGGCCACAATGGAGGATCAAAGTTTTACATAGAAATATATAGGAAAAATCTTTAAAAATCTTCTCAAGAACAGCAAAGCCATGATGAGTCATATTTATATGGAAGCATCCTCAGGTAGTGTAGATTCAAGTTTGTTCAAACCATGACCCCAGGGGGTAGGGCGGGGCCGCAATTGAGGATCAAAGTTTTACATAGAAATATATAGGAAAAATCTTTAAAAATCTTCTACTCAAGAACAGCAAAGCCATGATGAGTCATATTTATAGGGAAGTATCCTCAGGTAGTGTAGATTCAAGTTTGTTAAAACCATGACCCCCGGGGGTAGGGTGGGGCCACAATGGAAGATCAAAGTTTTACATAGAAATATATAGGAAAAATCTTTAGAAATCTTCTTCTCAAGAACAGCAAAGCCATGATGAGTCATATTTACATGGAAGCATCCTCAGGTAGTGTAGATTCAAGTTTGTTCAAACCATGACCCCCGAGGGTAGGGCGGGGCCGCAATGGAGGATCAAAGTTTTACATAGAAATATAAAGGAAAATATCTCCTTCTGAAGAACTGCAAACCATTATTAGTCATTTTGATATGGAAGCATCCTCAGGTAGTGTAGATTCTATTTTGTTCAAATGATGACCCGCAGGGGTAGGGTGGGGCCCAATGGGGGATGGAAAGTTTTACATAAGAACATATAGAAGAAATATTTCTTCTCAAGAACAGTAAAGCTATGTTTAGTCATATTGATATGGAAGCATCTTCAGGTAGTGTAGATTCAAGTTTGTTCAAATGATGACTCCTGGGATAGGGAGGAGCCACAATGGGGGATCAAATTTTTACAAAGGAATATATGGGAAATTTTTTAAAATCTTCTTAAGTTCAACAAAGCCATTTGTTACATTGACATGGAAGCATCATCAGGTAGTTTAAAATTCAAGCCCCCCCCCCCCCCCCTCCCGGTCTTTTCAGTACTGAACTGATTTGTGCTTTTGCCTAGCCAATGTGCTCAGGTGAGCGATGTGGCCCATGGGCCTCTTGTTTTCTATCCCTGAGCCTTGGTGAAGGGATTGAAAACACACAATGAGTTGGATAAAAACATTTCCAACCACACAAAGTATGGGAGATTCTTTATCATGTTTTACCAATAGCTATCACATGTTTCACACTGTTTTTATAATACTTGTACATGTATGAATCCACTTGATTTGACTTAGTTATCACTTTCACACAAACTGTTGGTATGAAAACCATGTCATATGATAGATATCTACCATATAAAGGAGTAAACATGTGATTAACATGTATTTTTGAAAGCTGAATTATTATCCAACAGAAAGAGAGGTAAAGAAAACACAATAGCCAGAGACTATGTCCTGCCAGATTATACACACATCAAGAGGGGGTATGTCCGACCCCAGGAGGAGACTACAGGGAAGGCCAAAGATGGAGAGCAGGTGTGTAAAAAAAAAAAGGAAATAGATGTAATGATATCAAGATAAAGGTGAATATACTGTAAATCATTTTCGTTCGCAAGAACTTTATTTTCAGGTAATTATGCGAGACCGTCTCTTAAGAAAAGAAGATGGGTGAGCAAGGCGGGCAAAGTGCCTATAGTGCGGCAAACATGAAGTGAAAAATAAAATCTCAATTATATCCAAATTTTCTCTGATATTTCATCTAACATTAAAATATACTTTATGTAAAATCTCTACAATTTACAAAAATCTCACAAAGACTTAAATTATTTGCCTACGAAATAGCATACACACACTAAAGAAGGCAAAAATGATCAATTTCTCATACTTTAACAAAATTTTTTGATATGAGTGGGTCTTTGCTCCATTTTATTGAAAGTTAATCCTAAAAGTTTGCATAAAAATATACATTTTTTGGTTAACAAAAACATGGAGCAAAGACCCACTATACCTTAAAAG